>NC_060189.1:14695028-14740028 GCF_021184085.1 Oncorhynchus gorbuscha
TGGAGAGTTGAAAATATAGAAAAGGGAGGGCCAGAAAAGTCATGTTTGGGAAAGATATGTGATGATTGTGAGGCGCTATACTAATTCCACAGTCAAAAGACAGGGACGTCAAGGGAACTTCACTGTTCAGATGGGTTAAATGGAATAGTAACTGCAATTTGGACACTGACTGTACGTCTATAACCTTTCACATAGCCTAATATTAAATGAATTAAGCATTTCTTTCAGTAAAATTATCCACCAAATGTACATTTTTTCTCGGGAACAGGAATGGAGAGATAATATTTCTTTCTTTCTTTCAGAGAATGAAGATGGGACCGTTTAAAGGTGCTATCTTCATCAGCAGCATAAAAGCTGATAGTATTTGAACCACAGAAAATATACATCCAAGCCAAATTGAAGTCATATCAGAAACATGTTGGGTCGTTTTCACAGCTTTTAATCCCCTTAAAACCGGTCTAACTGACGTAATTTGGACATGTTGCATGGAAAAGCGTTCCCGCTTTTGTTATTTTTTGTTATTGCAGTTTCTCCCCGGTCCCTAAACATCTTTGCTGCATTGGAGAAGCAAAGATGAAATAGAAAACTGATGTCACATACTGTATAGGCCTAATCAGGCGGTTGCGGATAGGTTATTAGATATTCCGGGCGGGTGCAAGTCTGTGTTAATGTCAAAACAA
This sequence comes from Oncorhynchus gorbuscha, assembly GCF_021184085.1. NCBI lineage: Eukaryota > Metazoa > Chordata > Actinopteri > Salmoniformes > Salmonidae > Oncorhynchus > Oncorhynchus gorbuscha. The sequence goes on from NC_060189.1 coordinate 14,695,709, forward strand.
AAATCCTACTAAAATATTAATCAAAGACCTATTTTTTGTGTCGTTTGACAAGAATATAATTGACTAAATAAACCCAGAAAAAATTATAACTAAACTAAAAAAAACAGAAGAGACTAAATTATCTCGGTGACTAAAATCGGACTACTAAGTGGGCTGGACAAGTTTTTGGAGAGATTGAGAGCTTTAAAGTGATCAGCACAATTAATATTAGCAGCACAGATGCACAGTGCAGTTTTGTTCAGCAGTGGGAAGGACGTGCCATATCCTGCACACAGCTCACATCAGCTGGTGAGCTGTGTTTCTTAACCTTGCCTGGTTAAGAAACACAAGCTGCTTTACGAATTGAATGAACGAAATTAACGAAATTAATGAACAATAGTAAAAAAACAGTCTAGCTCTCTTGAGTATAGAAAAGTAGGCTTTGTAGTCTCGGTCAGCCCTCCCACTTTCCCCACGGAATTTCATAGCCAAGTTCTGTAGCCAATAAGCAAAAGATGCAAAAGTACCTTTAAAAATATATTTTAGTGCCTTTGAACGGGGTATGGCAGTAAGTGCCAGGTGCACCGGGTTGTGTCAAGAACTGCAACGCTGCTTGGTTTTTCACGCTCAACAGTTTCCCATGTATATCAAGAATTGTCCACCATCCAAAGGACATCCAGCCAACTTGACACAACTGTGGGAAGCATTTCAAATCCTTGTAGAGTCCATGCCTATAGGTTAATGAGCCAATACAAATGTGATGTGACTAAAATGAAAGGGCATTTGGTTTACTAAAATAGGCCACTGTTTTCGCCATTTGGACAATAACTAGACTAAATCATTATTCAAATAACAACAATGTGACTTAGTCATATAAATAATTAATAAATAATTAATTAACAAATAAATAACAAATAAATAATTAAGTCTAAGACTAGACTGAATGTTTTTTTTTAAAGAGTGCCAAAATGACCACTGGTGAGGGTAAACAAACAGCTGACCAGTGCATCACACACACACACACACACACACACACACACACACACACACACACACACACACACACACACACACACACACACACACACACACACACACACACACACACACACACACACACACACACACACACACACACAGAGAGAGGTGTCATGCCCATAGTGGGAACGTGCCCCTCAGATTTGTCCTGTTTCATTTTCTTCTCTGTAATAATACAATTTAATGAAGTTGTCTTTTGCTAGCCCAGATAGGTTCCCAACCTCATAACTAGCTACCAGGAAGCCATTTTAGGCTATCAATCAAGTTAGAGTAGCTAGCTTGTCTAACTATCTCAAGCTGGGAGTACATTATATACAATTTTGGCCATGATTTAGTTGTCCAGAACAAGCTTTGAGATTGGAGACAGAATCCCAATGTCGTTGCCTTACCCTCCCCCTGTTGCCCTCAGAACAGCCTCAATTCATCAGAGCATGGAATCTACACGGTGTCGAAAGCATTCCATAGGGATGCTGGCCCATGTTGACAATCAATGCTTCCCACAGTTGTGTCAAGTTGGCTGGATGTTCTTTTGGGTGGTGGACCATTCTTTATACACATGAGAAACTGTTGAGCATGAAAAAAACAGCAGCATTGCAGTTCTTGGCACAAACTGGTGTCACCTACTACCATACCCTGTTCAAAGGCACAAAAATCCTGTGTCTTGACCATTCACCCTCTGAATGGAATACATACACAATCCATGTCTCAAATGTCTCAAGGCTTAAAACCCTTTAACCTGTCTCTTCCCCTTCATTGACACTGACTGAAGTGGATGAACCAAGCGGCATCAATAAGGGATCATAGCTTTTACCTGGATTCACCTGGTCCGTCTATAACATGGAAAGAACAGGTGTCCTTAATGTTTTGTACACTCGGTGTAGTTTCTTTAAAAAAGGAGCCACCAGTCCGGAAGATACAGACAAGAAGCCTAGATATGCAGAAAAAATGTTTTTTAGAGGCTCACGAGTGACGCAGCAGTCTGCATCTCAGTGCAAGAGGCGTCACTACAGTCCCTGGTTTGATTCCAGGCTGTATCCCATCCAGCCGTGATTGGGAGTCCCATAGGGCGGCGCATGTTCGGCTGGTGTAGGCTGTCATTGTACATAATAATTTGTTCTTAACTGACTTGCCTAGTTAGATTGCAGGAAAAATCTGTTTCAGGTGTTTGAAAAAAGCTTTGTTCCTCCTCAGATGTTGGGGGGAATCACGCCCCTGCACACACAGCACACTATACTGTTCATGTGTGAAATAAGAAAGGGAGAGTAGGAGAGAGAAGACAGGATACAGAGGAGAGAGAGAAGACAGGAGAGGGAGAGTAGGAGAGAGAAGACAGGATACAGAGGAGAGGGATAAGAGGAGAGAGAAGACAGGAGAGGGAGAGTAGGAGAGAGAAGACAGGATACAGAGGAGAGAGAGAAGACAGGATGGAGAGGAGAAGGGAGAAGATGTGAGACAGAGGAGTGGGAGTGTAGAAGACAAGAGACAGAGGAGAGGGAGGGTAGGAAAGATGAGGGGGAGTAGAAGAGAGGGAGAGTAGGAGGGAGAGAGAAGAGTGATATGATAGGAAGAACATAATGATAGAAGAGAAAAGGAAAAAGAAGAGATGGGAGGATAAGAAGATATAAAAGGAGGGAAGATTGTTGGTAGATCATTAATTATACAATTTAACTGACAAATTCAGCCCTCCCCGTTCACAGCGTGTGTTGTGGGTAACAGAGCAATGATACGCTACGGCTCTAATTATCTCATTACTGGAGAGAACTGACACACACACAGAGGAGCTAGAGATATTGACAAAGAGAGATAGCAAAAGGAAGAGAGGTTGAAAGATAGAAGAGGTATGTTGTCCGTGTGTGTGTGTGTAAGAGAGAGAGAGAGAGAGAGAGAGAGAGAGAGAGAGAGAGAGAGAGAGAGAGAGAGAGAGAGAGAGAGAGAGAGAGAGAGAGAGAGAGAGAGAGAGAGAAATGGTTCCCAAACCAGAGGGAGGTGATGCAGCATAACAATAAGGCATGCTGAGGGGAAGTTCATGGGGAAGCAATGAAACGTTGCACGGCGAGATATAATCTGTCCCTGATTATTGCACCACTGCAGAGAGATGCATCACTCAGACACACACACACCAAATAAGGCTCTCTGCAACTGTGAGTGGAATGTTAATAGCCCATTTTACAGCCTTACCCCACACGCCACTCATCCAAGCCTTCTACCACCAGCCAGACCTGGGAGGTAACACCAGATCCACTACAGCATTAAGTCCCCAGGACATCGGGAGATACCTTCAACACTGGCCTCTAGGGGCAACGATGAGTGCTATTACCATCAAGTAGGCTTGAACTCTGGCTCCGAGATTCGTTGGTTTAATCCCAGTGCGGTTTTAACCCTATCCCAGAACTTAACCCTGACCTTAAACCAGTCAGACTTAATACCTAAGCTTAACTGTTCAAACTAAACTTACTCCCCTCCTACCTTCTCCTCCCCTCATTCCCCCTCCCTCCTGTCCATTTATTAATCTACTCTTTCCATTCCAGCAGGAGAGACAGACAGAGAAAAGGCAAAAGAAAGGGGGAGAGAGAGGAAAAGAGAGGAAAAGGGAGCGAGAGAGAAAGAATATGAGAGTGAGAGAAAGTTGGGGAGAGAGACCGAGAGAGAGAGAGAGAGAGAGAGAGAGAGAGAGAGAGAGAGAGAGAGAGAGAGAGAGAGAGTGAGAGAGAGAGAGAGAGAGAGAGAGACAATATGAGAGTGAGAGAAAGATAGGGAGAGAGACCGAGAGAGAGAGAGAGTGAGAGAGACAATATGAGAGTGAGAGAAAGATAGGGAGAAAGAATATGAGAGTGAGAGAAAGACAGGGAGAGAGACCGAGAGAGAGAGAGACCGAGAGAGAGAGAGAGAGAGAGAGAGAGAGAGAGAGAGAGAGAGAGAGAGAGAGAGAGAGAGAGAGAGAGAGAGAGAGAGAGAGAGAGAGAGAGAGAGAGAGAAAGAATATGAGAGTGAGAGAAAGACAGGGAGAGAGACCGAGAGAGAGAGAGAGAGAATATGAGAGTGAGAGAAATATAGGGTGAGAGACCGAGAGAGAGAGAGAGAAAATATGAGAGTGAGAGAAAGATGGGGAGAGAGAGAGATGGGTAGAGAGAGAGAGATGGGTAGAGAGAGAGAGATGGGTAGAGAGAGAGATGGGTAGAGAGAGAGATGGGTAGAGAGAGAGATGGGTAGAGAGGTGGGTAGAGATGGGTAGAGAGAGATGGGCAGAGATAGTGAGAGAGATGGCTAGAGAGAGAGAGGAAGATGGGTAGAGAGAGAGAGAGAATAAGATGGGTAGAGAGAGAGAAAGATGGGTAGAGAGAGAGAAAGAGAGAATGTGAGAGAGAGAGATAGATAGGGAGAGAGACCGAGAGAGAGAGAGAGATATGAGAATAGAGAAAGATGAGAGAAAGATGGGGAGAGAGAGAGATGGGTAGAGAAATGGTTAGAGAGAGAGATGGTTAGAGAGAGATGGGTAGAGATGGGTAGAGAGAAATGGGTAGAGAGAGATGGGCAGATAGATGGGTAGAGAGAGATGGGCAGAGAGATGGTAGAGAGAGTGAGAGAGATGGGTAGAGAGATGGGTAGAGAGAGAGAAAGAAAGATGGGTAGAGAGAGAAAAGAGGGAGAGAGAGAGAATATGAGAGAGAATATGAGAGTGAGAGAAAGATGGGGAGAGAGAGAGATGGTTAGAGAGAGAGAGATGGATAGAGAGAGATGGGTAGAGAGAGATGGGTAAAGAGAGATGGGTAAAGAGAGATGGGGAGAGAGAGAGATGGATAGAGAGAGATGGGTAGAGAGATGGGTAGAGAGAGAGAGATGGATAGAGAGAGATGGGTAGAGAGATGGGTAGAGAGATGGGCAGAGAGATGGTAGAGAGAGAGAGATGGGTAGAGAGATGGGTAGAGAGATGGGTAGAGAGAGATGGGTAAGAAGAGATGGGTAGAGAGAGAGATGGGTAGAGAGATGGGTAGAGAGAGAGAATATGAGAGAGAATGGGTAGAGAGAGAGAGAAAGATGAGAGAGAGATGGGTAGAGAGATGGGTAGAGAGAGAGAGATGGATAGAGAGAGATGGGTAGAGAGAGATGGGTAAAGAGAGATGGGTAAAGAGAGATGGGGAGAGAGAGATGGGTAGAGAGATGGGTAGAGAGAGAGAGATGGGGAGAGGGAGAGATGGGAGAGAGAGATGGGGAGAAGAGAGATGGGTAGAGGGAGAGAGATGAGAGAGATGGGTAGAGAGATGGGTAGAGAGAGAGATGGGGAGATGGATGGGTAGAGAGAGATGGGTAGAGAGATGGGTAGAGAGAGAGATGGGGAGAGAGAGAGATGGGTAGAGAGAGAGAGATGGGTAGAGAGAGAGATGGGTAGAGAGAGAGATGGGTAGAGAGAGATGGGTAGAGACAGAGATGGGTAGAGACAGAGATGGGTAGAGAGATGGGTAGAGAGAGATGGGTAGAGAGAGAGATGGGTAGAGCGAGAGATGGGTAGAAAGAGAGATGGGTAGAGAGAGAGATGGGTAGAGAGAGAGATGGGTAGAGAGAGAGATGGGGAGAGAGAGAGAGAGAAGAGAGAGAGAGAGGAGAGAGAGAGATGGGTAGAGAGAGAGATGGGTAGAGAGAGAGATGGGTAGAGAGAGAGATGGGGAGAGAGAGATGTGGGTAGAGAGAGAGAGAGAGAGATGGGGATGGGTAGAGAGAGATGGGTAGAGAGAGATGTGGAGGGAGAGAGAGAGAGAGATGGGAGAGAGAGAGATGGGGAGAGGGAGGGAGAGAGAGAGAGATAGATGGGGAGAGAGAGAGAGATGGGTAGAGGGAGAGATGGATAGAGAGAGATGGGTAGAGAGATGGGTAGAGAGAGAGATGGGGAGAGAGAGAGATGGGTAGAGAGAGATGGGTAGAGAGAGAGATGGGTAGAAAGAGAGAGATGGGTAGAAAGAGAGAGATGGGTAGAGAGAGAGAGATGGGTAGAGAGAGATGGGTAGAGAGAGAGATGGGTAGAGAGAGAGATGGGTAGAGAGAGAGATGGGTAGAGAGAGAGATGAGGAGAGTGAGAGAGATGGGTAGAGAGATTGGTAGAGAGAGAGAGATGGGTAGAGAGAGAGATGGGTAGAGAGATGGGTAGAGAGAGATGGGTAAAGAGAGAGATGGGTAGAGAGAGAGATGGGTAGAGAGAGAGAGATGGGTAGAGAGAGAGATGGGTAGAGCAAGAGATGGGTAGAGAGAGGGAGATGGGTAGAGAGAGAGATGGGTAGAGAGAGAGAGATGGGTAGAGAGAGAGATGGGTAGAGAGAGAGATGGGTAGAGAGAGAGAGATGGGTAGAGAGAGAGAGATGGGTAGAGAGATGGGTAGAGAGAGAGGTGGGTAGAGAGAGAGATGGGTAGAGAGAGAGAGAGATGGGTAGAGAGAGAGAGAGATGGGAAGAGAGAGAGAGATGGGTAGAGAGATGGGTAGAGAGAGAGAGATGGGTAGAGAGATGGGTAGAGAAAGAGATGGGTAGAGAGAGAGATGGGTAGAGAGAGAAAGATGGGTAGAGAGATGGGTAGAGAGAGGTGGGTAGAGAGAGAGATGGGTAGAGAGAGAGATGGGTAGAGAGAGAGATGGGTAGAGAGAGGGGGGTCGAGAGAGATGGGTAGAGAGAGAAGGGTAGAGAGAGAGAAGGTAGAGAGAGAGAAGGTAGAGAGAGATGGGTAGAGAGAGAGAGGTGGGTAGAGAGAGAGATGGGTAGAGAGAGATGGGTAGAGAGAGAGATGGGTAGAGAGAGAGATGGGAAGAGAGAGAGATGGGTAGAGAGATGGGTAGAGAGAGAGATGGGTAGAGAGATGGGTAGAGAGAGAGAGATGGGTAGAGAGAGAGAGAGATGGGTAGAGAGATGGGTAGAGAGAGATGGGTAGAGAGAGAGATGGGTAGAGAGAGAGAGATGGGTAGAGAGAGAGAGATGGGTAGAGAGATGGGTAGAGAGAGAGGTGGGTAGAGAGAGAGATGGGTAGAGAGAGAGAGAGATGGGTAGAGAGAGAGAGAGATGGGAAGAGAGAGAGAGATGGGTAGAGAGAGATGGGTAGAGAGAGAGATGGGTAGAGAGAGAGATGGGTAGAGAGAGAGATGGGTAGAGAGGTGGGTAGAGAGATAGAGATGGGTAGAGAGGTGGGTAGAGATGGTTAGAGAGAAATGGGCAGAGAGATGGTAGAAAGAGTGAGAGGCATGGGTAGAGAGAGAGAGGAAGATGGGTAGAGAGAGAGAGAGAGAGAGAGAGAGAGAGAGAGAGAGAGAGAGAGAGAGAGAGAGAGAGAGAGAGAGAGAGAGAGAAAGATGGGTAGAGAGAGAGAGAGAGAGAGAGAGAGAGAGAGAGAGAGAGAGAGAGAGAGAGAGAGAGAGAGAGAGAGAGAGAGAGAGAGAGAGAGAGAGAGAGAGAGAGAGAGAGAGAGAGAGAGAGAGAGAGAGAGAGAGAATATGAGAGTGAGAGAAAGAGATAGAAAGTGGGCTAATACATGAGGCCACAGTGCCCCCTCTCTGTGGTATAGAGAATGTCAGGCTGCATTACAATACGGGCACAGGATAAAGTTAGTTACATTTCTGCACTGCTAGAGCTGTCCCGGTCAACTGCAGGTCGGGAGCTTCATGAAATGGGTTTCCATGGCTGAGCAGCCACACACAAGCCTAAGATTACCTTTGCCAATGCCAAGCATCGGCTGGAGTGGTGTAAAGCTTGCTGCCATTGGTAATCCAACGTACAAATCTGGGTTTGGTGGATGCAGGAGAACGCTAACTGCCCGAATGCATAGTGCCAACTGTAAAGTTAGGAGGAATGATGGTCTGGGGCTTTGTTTCACGGTTCGGGCTAGGCCCCTTAGTTCCAGTGAAGCGAAACCTTAACTCTACAGCATACAATTACATTCTTGACGAGTCTGTGCTTCCAACTTTGTGGCAACAGTTTGGTGAAGGCCCTTTCCTGTTTCAGCATGACAATGCCCCCGTGCACAAAATGAGGTCCACACAGAAATGGTTTGTCGAGATCGGTGTAGAAGAACTTGACTGGCCTGCACAAAGTCCTGACCTCAACCCCATCAAACACCTTTGGGATGAATTAGAATGCCGACTGCGAGCCAAGCCTAATCGCCTAATATCAGTGCTCGACCTCACTAATGCTCTTATGGCTGAATGGAATCAAGTCCCTGCAGCAGTGCTCCAACATTTAGTGGAAAGCCTTCCCAGAAGGCTGTTGTAGCAGTAAACGAGGGGACCAACTTCATATTAATGCCCATGATTTTGGAATGAGATGTGCAAAACTGTCATCAAGGCAAAGGGTGGCAACTTTGAAGAAACATGTTGTGGGCCATGGCTCTTCACTCCATCTTGTCTTACATCAATGTGACAACACATCTTTCTGTGTACGTCTGTCTGCCTTTCTCTCTCCGTCTCTGTCTCCCTCTCTCCCACTAAACCACCCTCCCCCCTTCCCCTTTCTCTCTCTGTCTCTCTCTCTCCCACTAACCCACCCTCCCCCTTCTCCTTTCTCTCTCCGTCTCTCTCTCTCTCTCCCACTAACCCACCCTCCCCTTCCCCTTTCTCTCTCCGTCTCTGTCTCTCTCTCTCCCACTAACCCACCCTCCCCCTTCCCCTTTCTCTCTCCGTCTCAGTCTCTCTCTCTCCCACTAACCCACCCTCCCCCTTCCCCTTTCTCTCTCCGTCTCCGTCTCTCTCTCTCCCACTAACCCACCCTCCCCTTCCCCTTTCTCTCTCCGTCTCCGTCTCCGTCTCTCTCTCTCCCACTAAACCACCCTCCCCCTTCCCCTTTCTCTCTCCGTCTCCGTCTCTCTCTCTCCCACTAAACCACCCTCCCCCTTTCCCTTTCTCTCTCCGTCTCCGTCTCTCTCTCTCTCCCACTCTCCCACTAAACCACCCTCCCCCTTCCCCTTTCTCTCTCCGTCTCTGTCTCTCTCTCTCCCACTAACCCACCCTCCCCCTTCCCCTTTCTCTCTCCGTCTCCGTCTCTCTCTCCCCACTCTCCCACTAAACCACCCTCCCCCTTCCCCTTTCTCTCTCCGTCTCCGTCTCTCTCTCTCGCACTCTCCCACTAAACCACCCTCCCCCTTCCCCTTTCTCTCTCCGTCTCAGTCTCTCTCTCTCCCACTCTCCCACTAAACCACCCTCCCCCTTCCCCTTTCTCTCTCTGTCTCAGTCTCTCTCTCCCACTAACCCACCCTCCCCTTCCCCTTTCTCTCTCCGTCTCCGTCTCTCTCTCCCACTCTCCCACTAAACCACCCTCCCCTTCCCCTTTCTCTCTCCGTCTCCGTCTCTCTCTCTCTCCCCACTCTCCCACTAAACCACCCTCCCCCTTCCCCTTTCTCTCTCCGTCTCCGTCTCTCTCTCTCCCACTCTCCCACTAAACCACCCTCCCCCTTCCCCTTTCTCTCTCAGTCTCAGTCTCTCTCTCTCCCACTAAACCACCCTCCCCCTTCCCCTTTCTCTCTCCGTCTCCGTCTCTCTCTCTCCCACTCTCCCACTAAACCACCCTCCCCTTCCCCTTTCTCTCTCCGTCTCTGTCTCTCTCTCTCCCACTAACCCACCCTCCCCCTTCCCCTTTCTCTCTCCGTCTCCGTCTCTCTCTCTCCCACTCTCCCACTAAACCACCCTCCCCCTTCCCCTTTCTCTCTCCGTCTCTGTCTCTCTCTCTCCCACTAACCCACCCTCCCCCTTCCCCTTTCTCTCTCCGTCTCCGTCTCTCTCTCTCCCACTCTCCCACTAAACCACCCTCCCCCTTCCCCTTTCTCTCTCCGTCTCAGTCTCTCTCTCTCCCACTCTCCCACTAAACCACCCTCCCCCTTCCCCTTTCTCTCTCCGTCTCTGTCTCTCTCTCTCCCACTAACCCACCCTCCCCTTCCCCTTTCTCTCTCCGTCTCCGTCTCTCTCTCTCCCACTCTCCCACTAAACCACCCTCCCCCTTCCCCTTTCTCTCTCCGTCTCCGTCTCTCTCTCTCCCACTCTCCCACTAAACCACCCTCCCCCTTCCCCTTTCTCTCTCCGTCTCAGTCTCTCTCTCTCCCACTCTCCCACTAACCCACCCTCCCCCTTCCCCTTTCTCTCTCCGTCTCTGTCTCTCTCTCTCTCTCCCACTAACCCACCCTCCCCTTCCCCTTTCTCTCTCCGTCTCCGTCTCTCTCTCTCCCACTCTCCCACTAACCCACCCTCCCCCTTCCCCTTTCTCTCTCCGTCTCTGTCTCTCTCTCTCCCACTAACCCACCCTCCCCCTTCCCCTTTCTCTCTCCGTCTCCGTCTCTCTCTCTCCCACTAACCCACCCTCCCCCTTCCCCTTTCTCTCTCCGTCTCCGTCTCTCTCTCTCCCACTCTCCCACTAAACCACCCTCCCCCTTCCCCTTTCTCTCTCCATCTCTCTCTCTCCCACTCTCCCACTAAACCACCCTCCCCCTTCCCCTTTCTCTGTCCATGAATTCTGAACTAAAATTGGACTGCTTTGCATTATGTAGATGTGGAGTACCACAGAAGTACCACAGAAGTACCACAGAAGTACCACAGAGCCTCTTTGTCGCTCTCTGACACACCAGTCATACAGACTGTGTTTGCTATTAAAAAAGTGATGGTTATCAGAATAGTAGAGCAAAGAGTTATGAGATATTAGAATCCTCTTCTTTTAACCTGTATATTATGAACTTAGCCTAGCGTTAGCTTCAGCTACACGGTGACATCATAATGTGTTGATGTTATATTCAGCTACTATCCGGTTAAGTTTCCCTTCATATATGCTACCAAGGACTACCAAGGACCTGGGATCAAATGAAAGGAGGCCAGGGAGCCAACTTGCGGTCTGGAGGCCAGCGCTGGTCCCTGGGATGATGCTGAGCGGTCCCTCAGCTGGTCATCTGATTGACATTGATTTAATCAGATCTACAGTGTTAGTTAAATTTAAACCAAAGAGGAAGGACCTAAGCTTGCCTGTTCTTGGCACTGAAAACACTGTGCTGGTCCCTGAGAATTATAGTGTTATTCCATGGAGCTGAAACAGTGTAGTATTCCATCCGTCACCTATCATTCCCAGGTGCTGTTTTCTTCCACTGTCAGCTCCACGTTCCCATAATGGGATTATCAGGAATACTGCCCTAGGGAGGGATGGTGTGTGTGTGCGTGCACAAGTTTGTGTGTGTCTATACCAGTATATCATTTTGGTGGTCTGCTGTATGGCCATTGCCGTCTGTGACCCCAGGGGTAATATGTGATTGTTTTTACTCTGTCGGCACTGGCCCTCCCTCTGGCAGCCATATAGGTTCACACACAGGCACAACACACACACAATATTATTCCTGAATGACCAAAGGTAATATTTAGCCTGAGGGAAGAGAGAGATGAAAGGAGGAAAAGTGAAAGAGGAAGGGAGTTATGATGAGGAGTGTCTCAGACCTGATGCCAACATATGTCACACAGCTGGTCAGAAGGGAAAAGGCCAAATTGCCAGACACCACACACTAGTCTAGGTGGTCTCTCGCTCCTTTTTCTCTCACTCTCCATCCCTCTATTTCTCCTGGGGGAGGTGGATACAGACCTGCCCTTTTCATAGTGTCCCTCTGTCTGTCGCTGTCTCTCTCGCTCTCCTCCTTCCATCACTCACTCACCATTCCCATGTGTGAGCTATCAGTTATTGGCCAAAACAAAAATACATCTGAGTTGTACTTTTGGTTAGTCAGCACCCCTTTTCATAGAGAACGTTACTTAGTTGTTCTTCAGAAACTGAAGAAACTCAAAAAAGAGATGAAATATTCAAACCGAAGTTTCAAGTTTGAAGTTTTAATGTCACAAGTACTGTGAAATGCCTTTCTTGCAAACTGTAAACACAACAATGCAGTAATCAATTACAATGTAATACTTTTAAAAAACATAAGGTAGAACAAAAATTCACACATAACAAAAAGTAAGTAAGCATACTATATATATATATATATATATATATATATATATATATATATATATATAGGTCAGTCAGTACCATATTTACAACGTGAGGGATACTAGAGTGACAGATATTTACATTTCAGTAATTTAGCAGAAGCTCTTATCCAGAGCAACTTACAGAGTGAGTACATACATTTTCTTACTGGTCCCCTGTGGGAATCAAACCCTGGCATTGCAAGCTCCATTCTCTACCACCTGAGCTCCATACTCTACCACCTGATTTCCATGCTCTACCATCTGAGATCCATGCTCTACCATCTGAGATCCATGCTCTACTACCTGAGGTCCATGCTCTACTACTTGAGGTCCATGCTCTACCACCTGAGATCCATGCTCTACCACCTGAGCTCCATGCTCTACCACCTGAGCTCCATGCTCTACCACCTGAGCTCCATGCTCTACCACCTGAGCTCCATGCTCTACCACCTGAGCTCCATGCTCTACCACCTGAGCTCCATGCTCTACCACCTGAGCTCCATGCTCTACCACCTGAGCTCCATGCTCTACCACCCGAGCTCCATGCTCTACCACCCGAGCTCCATGCTCTACCACCTGAGCTCCATGCTCTACCACCTGAGCTCCATGCTCTACCACCTGAGCTCCATGCTCTACCACCCGAGCTCCATGCTCTACCACCCGAGCTCCATGCTCTACCACCTGAGCTCCATGCTCTACCACCTGAGCTCCATGCTCTACCACCTGAGGTGTGCGTGTTTGTAGGTGTGTGTGTGTGTGTAGAGTCAGTATAAATGTATGTGCAGACCTGCCCTTTCAAATAATTGATGTGTGAGTGAGCTAATGATGAAGTGAATGTGCACATTTGATTTTTAATAAAATACACAGGTGAACTCAGATAGTCCGTGTAGCCATTAAGTTAGCTTTTTAGTTAGCTTTTTAGTAGTCTTAAGGCTTGCGGATAGAAACTGTTCAAGAGCCTGTTGGTGTCAGACTTAATGCACTGGTACTACTTGCCGTGCGGAAACAGAGAAAACAGCCTATGGCTTGAGTGGCTGGAGTCTAAAAGACCTTCCAGAAGAATCTATTCTAACCGTGCTCATGAATGCATGACGATAACTCTCTCACACACACAGTACATTTCGAAAGTATTCAGACCCTTTGACTTTTTCCACGTTTTTCTACATGACAGCCTTATTCTAAAATTGATTCAATATTTTTCCCCCTCAGTCTACACATAATACCCCATATGACAAAGCAAAACAGGTTTTTAGAAATGTTTGCAAATTATTGTTTTTTAATCACATTTACATAAATATTCAGAACCTTTATCTCGGGACTTTGTTAAAACGCCTTTGACAGCGATTACAGCCTCGAGTCTTCTTGGGTATGAAGCTACAAGCTTGGTACACATGTATCTGGGGAGTTTCTTCCATTCCTCTGCAGATCCTCTTATGCGGTCAGGTTGGATGGGAAGCATCGCTGCACAGCTATTTTCAGGTCTCTCCAGAGATGTTTGATCGGGCTCTGGCTGGGCCACTCAAGGACATTCAGAGACTTGTCCCAAAGCCCGTCCTGTGTTGTCGTGGCTGTATGCTAAAGGTTGTTGTCCTGTTGGAAGGTGAACCTCCACCCTAGTCTGAGGTACTGAGCAGTCTGGAGCAGGTTTTCATCAAGGATCTTTCTGCACTTTGCTCCGTTAATCTTTCCCTCAATACTGACAGGTCTCCCAGTCCCTGCTGCTGAAAAACATCCCCACAACATGATGCTTGCCCAACCATGTTTCACCGTAGGGATGGTGCCAAGTTTCCTCTAAACATGGCGCTTGATATTCAGGCCAAAGTGTTCAATCTTGTTTTCATCAGACCAGAGAATCTTGTTTCTCATGGTCTGAGAGTCTTTAGGTGCCTTTTGGCAAACTCCAAGCAGACTGTTATGTGCCTTTTACTGAGTTGTGGCTTCCATCTGGCCACTCTACCATAAATGCCTGATTGGTGGAGGGCTGCAGAGATGGTTGTCCTTCTGGAAGGTTCTCCCAACTCAACAGAGGAACTCTGGAGCTCTGTCAGAGTGACCATCTGGTTCTTGGTCACCTCCCTGAACAAGGCCCTTCTCCCCCGATTGCTCAGTTTGGCTAGGCGGCCAGCTCTAGGAAGAGTCCGTGGTTCCAAACTTCTTCCATTTAAGAATGATGGAGGCCCGTGTTCTTGGGGACCTTCAATGCTGCAGAAATGTTTTGGTACCCTTCCCCAGGTCTTTGCCTCAACACAATCCTGTCTCTGAGCTCTATAGACAATTCCTTCAACCCCATGGCTTGGTTTTTGCTCTGACATGCACTGTCAACTGTGGGACATTATATAGACAGATGTGTGACTCTTCAAATCATGTCCAATCACTTGAATTTACCATTGGTGGACTCCAATCAAATTGTAGAAACATCTCAAGGATGATCAAATCAAATCTAATTGTATTGGTCACATTAACATGGTTAGCAGATGTTAATGCGAGTGTAGCGAAAGGCTTGTGCTTCTAGTTCCGACACTGCTGTAATATCTAACATGTAATATCTAACAATTTCACAACAACTACCTAATACACACAAATCTAAAGGGATGGAATAAGAATATATTACATTTAAATATATGGATAATCGACGAGCGAGCGGCATAGGCTAAGATGCAGCAGATAGTATAGAATACAGTATTTATATATGAGATGAGTAATGCAAGATATGTAAACATTATTAAAGTGGCATTGTTAAAGTGACTAGTGATCCATTTATTAAAGTGGCCAATGATTTCAAGTCTGTATGTAGACAGCAGCCTCTCCGTGTTGGTGATGGCTGTTAAACAGTCTGATGGCCTTGAAATAGAAGCTGTTTTTCAGTCTCTCGGTCTCAGCTTTGATGCACCTGTATGGAAAACAGGATGCATCTGAGCTCAATTTCAGATTTCATGGCAAGGGGTCTGAATACTTATGCAAATAATGTATTTCAGTTTTAGTTTTTAATACATTTGCAAACATTTCTAAATACCAGTTTTCACTTTGTCATCATAGGGTATTGGGTGTAGCTTGATGAGGGAAAAAAATACTTCAATTTCACAATACGGCTGTAACGTAACAAAAGGGAAGTGGTCTGACTGCTTTCCGAATGCGCTGTAGATTCTCACTTTCTCCCTCTGCCACTCCCTCTCTCCAGGGTGAGAACCAATCCTCGCTCTGCAACTTTAATTAAACAAGTTGATACTCCTCTCTCCATCTCGCTCTCTCTTTCCCTCCATCAGAATGTAACAGGTCCCATCGGATGATCTCTGTTTAAATCAGGATTTTCCTGTTTTTCACATCTCCACACACACACATAACCCAGTGCATAATTCACACACAGCACTTTTACGCTTCCATCCCATCCTAATTGGACATTCCTCCACGCCAGTCGAGTATCATTTTGGCTTAATAACGAATAAATAAATACAATTACACATCCCACTCCTCCCTAAGGAGAGCCAAGTTATCCAAGGGACTAGCTGTTTGCACTGTGTATGTGTGCACACGTTTGTGTGTGTGTGTGTGTGTGTGTGTGTGTGTGTGTGTGTGTGTGTGTGTGTGTGTGTGTGTGTGTGTGTGTGTGTGTGTGTGTGTGTGTGTGTGTGTGTGTGTGTGTGTGTGTGTGTGTGTGTGTGTGTGTGTGTGTGTGTGTGTGTGTGTGTGTGTGTGTGTGTGTGTGTGTGTGTGTGTGTGTGTGTGTGTGTGTGTATTAATGTTATGCCAGGGGCAGTGTGAATCCTGTCTGATATTAAACTAATTGTTTGGGGAAGAGACTTCACAAAGTGGAGAAACAGCCCACTCACTAATTTCTAACAGAGATTGATGACAGCTTTGCGGTCTTGGCATTCTCTCAACCAGCTTCATGAGGTAGTCACCTGGAATGCATTTCAATAAACAGGTGTGCCTTGTTAAAAGTTTGTTTGCGTTTAGCCAATCAGTTGTGTTGTGACAAGGTAGGGATGGTATACAGAAGCCATATTTGGAAAAAGACCACGCCCATTTTATGGCAAGAACAGCTCAAATAAGCAAAGAGAAATGACATTCCATCATTATTTTAAGACATGGTCAGTCAAATCGGGACAAAGTGGTACTCGCTACGCAAGCAACGTGACGTCCTTTACAGTGGTACCGTGACCCGGATGTACAGTTGCGCTCAGCTCAACGCTGGGGTCGCTGTTGAGTAGGTTTGAGGGTTGAGGGTTGAATGTAGCACATGGGGATATGTGAAAAGTACACCTCAGTCTGAAGTATTCCCACTTGAGCCAGAAAACAGCTAGTTATTTGTGTTGCGCCCACTGGTAAGATACTTCAGGAGGACAATCACGTGTGCTAGCAAGGCAGAGGTCCTGAGTTAGGTGTGGGCCGAATCGGGAGGAAATGGTACTCACTAAGCAAGCAGCGCACTATACACATGTACAGTACATGTGTATGGCTTTTCTTTGCAACTCTGCCTAGAAGGCTAGCATCCCGGAGACGCCTCTTCACTGTTGATGTTGAGACTGGTGTTTTGCGGGTACTATTTAATGAAGCTGCCAGTTGGGACAGAGTTGGCAAGTGGCCACATAGGACTCTGATCCACAGTAGTACACTAAAGGGAATAGGGCTCTGGTCCACAGTAGTACACTAAAGGGAATAGAGCTCTGGTCCACTGTAGTACACTACAGGGAATAGGGCTCTGGTCCACAGTAGTACACTACAGGGAATAGGGTATTATTTGAGAGACAGGTTTTGCTTCTGAATCTGAAGAGGAACCACTGAAACTAGTCACTGTTGTACAGTATACCCCCAAAACATAGGTTGATTGGCATGACTAACCACACTATCATGAGCAGTGTAAAGGTACAATACACATTGTGTGTGTGTGTGTGTGTGTGTGTGTGTGTGTGTGTGTGTGTGTGTGTGTGTGTGTGTGTGTGTGTGTGTGTGTGTGTGTGTGTGTGTGTGTGTGTGTGTGTGTGTGTGTGTGTGTGTGTGTGTGTGTGTGTGTGTGTGTGTGTGTGTAGCATTTTCTCTCTGTCAAATAATTCCAACAGCAGTATCCTGTATGAGAAGTCCTAATGCTTTTGTCACTGACAAAAATCAGCCTGAACAGAGCTAGCATGAGAATGTGACATTGATGATGTCATCTCAGCTCACATTACTAGGTGGATGGAAGTTAGGTACAGACCATACATAC
Source organism: Oncorhynchus gorbuscha (assembly GCF_021184085.1). Lineage (NCBI taxonomy): Eukaryota > Metazoa > Chordata > Actinopteri > Salmoniformes > Salmonidae > Oncorhynchus > Oncorhynchus gorbuscha. The sequence goes on from NC_060189.1 coordinate 14,712,880, forward strand.
AAAATGCACACACACAGTGCTGCCAGTGGCCTGCTTCCTCTCAGCATGAAAGATATTGAGTATTTCCTATCCATCCATTTGTCTGTGGTTAAAATACTTTCCAGTTGCATTTGTCTCTCGTCCCCTGTGATCTTTGAGACGTAGCCTCCATACTTACCTCCCTATTCTAACCTCCTAACACACACACACACACACACACACACACACACACACACACACACACACACACACACACACACACACACACAATAAATCCCAGTGTTTGCCAGGTCCTTATACTGAGGAAGTCCAGTCCATGCTGGTTAGGGGAAAGCTCTGAGTGGTGTCATTACACAGAGTCTATATCCTGCCAGATATAAAGTTAAAAGCAGTACCAGTACAGTACCAGTACAGTAAAAGCCTTCATGAGCGAACTCATAATAAGTCCGATTATTAGTATGATGTATCGACGATTCATTTCCCCAGTAAACTGGAGAACTCTCTGGTGTATGTTTCTGCTCTTAGCTGAGCCAGTCAGAGAGAGATAGACATCTAGACTAACCATGGAGGTGCTGTCAAAACAAACACACAGTTATACACACACACAGACAGACCTTTATCTCAGTCCTGTCAGTACAGGGCCTGGTTACAGGGTGTGGAATAAACCAGAGCGCACACAGGGAATGCTGGGATTTAAATTTGAAACCATCAGATTAAGTGTGTCCATAATCCTGTCTGTTCTACTGACCTCATATGCCTTCACACACACAGACACACAAACACACAATCAAACACAGACACACAGACACCCCAGTCAGTCAAACACACACAGTCAGACACACAGACACCTCAGCCAGTCAAACACAGACACACAGACACCCCAGCCAGTCAAACAGACACACAGTCAGACAAAAACACACACAGACACACAGTCAGACACCCCAGTCAGTCAAACACAGACACACAGACACACCAGTCAGTCAAACAAACACATACAAACTGTTATATTTACCCCCATCAGTCTTCAGGGATATTTAATGATGTTTCTCTGTAAATATCAATATTACTGTACACAGCTTGACTACTGCTGTTATTGACCTGGCCGTGCCAATATGTAGCTAGTTATTGAGTCTATGTGATCTCTGTTCTCTCAGCAAATCAAGGTGAGGACATTTCAAGAAGCATCCTTCCCTCATCTTTTAAGATTGTGCCTTTTATCTACTCTGGATTTCTCCATCTTCTGAGTCTTTACCCAGAATGTGTGTCTCCTCTCATCTAAATCGCTCTTTTTCTTCCCCCCCACGTCTCATGACTTTCATCTCTCTCTCTCACTCAGCTGATTGATAGGGGGATGACGTTTTTCTAGAGAGTCTGTATTCTGCCACAGTATCAATACATTCATGAATATATTGAATGGAGTTTAGATGTTTAAAATGAGTATAGAATTAAAGTAGCTGCTCTCTCTATTCCTCTCCCTCTCTGGATGTTTCATATGAATGTACATTTTCATTTTAGATGGAATACTGGTACCGTACGTGCTGAATGAAGATGGAAGTCTGCTTTGATGAAAGTGTGTGTGTGTGTGTGTGTGTGTGTGTGTGTGTGTGTGTGTGTGTGTGTGTGTGTGTGTGTGTGTGTGTGTGTGTGTGTGTGTGTGTGTGTGTGTGTGTGTGTGTGTGTGTGCACGGTAATTCATTTCCCCAGTACGCTGTATAGTGGTGGTTCAATGTGAGGTAGAAATTGGTGGGTTCCTTTTCTCAGGGCTTCCCCGTCGTGGCTGACTGGTTCTCATTTCCAGGCTTAGAGGCTAATACAGTTTAGTGGTGCTTTCTCCTGCCTCTGTACTCTGATCTGACAGGTCTGTCTGTCAGATTTAAGATGCTAGACTCAGAAAAAAAGGTGCTATCTAGAACTTAAAAGGGTTCTTCGGCCTTCCCCATGGAACCCTTTGAATAACCCTTTTTTAACCCATAAAGGGTTCTACCTGGAACTAAAAATGGTTCTCCTATGGGAGACAGCCATTCTTTCTAATGAAGCAGTAAGACCCAAAGGAGGTGTGGTATGTGGCTAATATATCACACCTAATGGCTGTTCTTATGCGCAGAGTGCTTGGATACAGCCCTTAGCGTGGTATATTTGACCATATACCACAAACCCCCAAGGTGCCTTATTGCTATTATAAACTGGTTACCAATGTAATTATACTGACCTCAAATATAAACGCAACATGTGAAGTGTTGCTCCCATGTTTCAAGATCCCAGAAATGTTCCATACGCACAAAAAGCTTATTTTTCTCAAATTTTGTGCACAAATTTGTTTACATCCCTGTGAGTGAGCATTTCTCCTTTACCAAGAGAATCCATCCACCTGACAGGTGTGGCATATCAACCGCAGACCACGTGTAACCACGCCAGCCAAGGACCTCCACATCCACCTTCTTCATCTGTGGGATCGTCTGAGGCCAGCCACCCGGGCAGCTGATGAAACGGAGGAGTATTTCTGTCTGTAATAAAGCCTTTTTGTGGAGAAAAACTCATTTGGATTGTCATGGCTGCGCCCCTGCCCAGTCACGTGAAATATATAGATTAGGACCTAATGAATTTATCTACAAAAAATCTAATCAAAGGTTATTTGTCACATGCACCGAATACAACAGGTAGACCTTACAGTGAAATGCTTACTTACAATGACCTATTTGCTTCATAAACTTTTACTACGGCATTGATCGGACAACACGCACAGCTGTGTCTTACTATACTTGTGAGGACTTTTTGGGGACCAACAATTGATTTCCATTCAAAATCTTATTTTCCTTAACCCTTACCTTAACCTTAAACCTAACCCGAATTCTAACCTAAAACCTAACCTAGCCTAAAATAGCATTTTTACAAGTGAGGACCGGCAAAATCTCCTCACTTCTCTGCATTTTGGTTTGTTGACTTTTCTTGTGAGAACTTCTATACTTACAAGTATAGTAAATGTGTTCACACACGGTTCACAGAGCTGCACTCTGTTTGTTCTCATCTGACCCACCAAGATGCTTTAAAATCGAGATCATAAAAAATCCCCACCATTATAATGAATCAGCTGGCTATTGAGTCCATATATAGAGTTAAAACATCCTAAAATACACCCATTCACACGACACCATGAGCTTAGCACGATAGCATGCGTGTGTGTGTGACAGATGTTTCCGTTACGTGTGTATCCTCACATCCAGAGGTTTTGAGACCCCCTGACTGTAGTAGGAGAGAGGAGGATGGAGAAGAATGCTGACTAGGCGCTCAACAATCCCCGTTCTCATCTCGGCTTTGCATTGGAGATTTTCTGTGAACATTGCATCTTTCCCTTTATCTAAAGTAGGCATTTGTATGCTTCATGACTGACTGCATACAGCCAGATCTTTTCATCCTATCATGGGGATATTCAACTGTGAGTGAGTGAGTGAGTGAGTGAGTGAGTGAGTGAGTGAGTGAGTGAGTGAGTGAGTGAGTGAGAGTGAGTGAGTGAGTGAGTGAGTGTGTGGAGTCATTTGCTCTCTACAGGAGTAGTCTAGAAAACTTACTGTCTGTTGGCTGTGTGCAGGCTTTTGTTCTGGCCCAAACACACCTGATTAAAATGATCAACTAATCCCTCTCTTCATCCTGGACCATGATTGGCTGAATCAGGTGTGTTAGAACATATTTACAACTAAATGTTAAATGTAACTATGATCAATATGACTCAATGTAATAATTGAGTTCCAGAATAAACTATAAATCACAGGAACGCCTCCTGGCAGAGACGACGCCTGGCCTAACAACAACACACACAGAAGAAGAAGAAGAAGATGGCGCCGACAGACATGGTAGCTCTGCTTCTAGCTCCTAAGCAACTTTGCAGTATTTCGTTTTTTTGTGTGTGTTATTTCTCACATTATCAGCCCAGAATGTTTTTTTCTGTTATTACATACAACCGGGAATCACTTTTGGATATCAGAGCAGCGGTAACTCACCAGCATTACAACCAGAAATACGACTTGCCCCAATTGAATCCTTTGTTCGTACCTCCAAGGGAAATTTAACTTATCCCAGTGGCTGCTCCAAGACACCGCAGGCAGAGAATAGATTAGATTACTCTCTAATGTTCAGTCTCTGACAATAATATAGACGAGCTCAGGGCGAGGATCTCCTTCCAGAGAGACATCAAGGACGGTAATCATTCTCTGTTTCACAGAATCATGGCTCTCCCCATCCATACAGCCAGTACATCGCGCAGACAAGAATAAAGAACTCTCCAGGAAGAAGAAATGTGGTGGGGTATGTTTCATGATTAACTACTACTATTAACATACAGGAACTCAAGTCCTTTTGTTCACCTAACCTAGAATACCTAAAAAATCAAATGCCGACCGTATTACCTCCGAAGAGAATTCTCTTCTCTTCTAGTCACAGCCGTCAATATTACACCTCAAGCCGATACCGTGACGGCCCTCAAGGAACTGCACTGTACTTTGTGCAAGCTGGAAACCACATATCCTGCTGAAGCAACATTTATTGTAGCTGGGGATTTTAACAAAGCATATTTGAGGAAAATGCTATAGAAGTTCTATCACATTGACTGTAGTACTCACGCATCAAAAACTCTTGACCATTGTTACTTCCCCTTCTGGGATCGCTACAAGACCCCACCCCGCCCTCCCTTTTGGCAAATCAGATCACGACTCCATCCTGCTCCTCCCTTCCTATAGCCAGAAACTCAATCAGGAAGTACACGTGCTAAGGTCTTTTCAACACTGGTCTGACCAATCGGAATCCATGCTTCAAGGTTGTTTTGATCACGCGGACTGGGATATGTCCCGGATAGCCTCTGAGAATAACACTGACGTATACATGGACACGGTGACTGAGTTCATCAGGAAGTGTAGAGGGTATGTTGTTCCCACTGTGACTATAAAAACCTAACCGTGGATAGATGGCAGCATATGCACAAAACTGAAAGTGCGTAGGACCACATTTAACCACGGCAAGGTGACTGGTTGAATATAAACAATGTAGTTATTCCGTCCGTAAGGCAATCAAACTGGCAAAACATCAGTACAGAGACAAAGTGAAGTCGCAATTCAACGGCTCAGACACAAAACTTATGTGGCAGGGTCTACAGTCAATCATGGATTACAAAGGAAAAAACAGCTTCTATCTCAAGGCCATTAGACTGTTAAAAAACCATCACTAGCTGGCTACCACCCGGTTACACAACCCTGCACCTTAGAGGCTGCTGCCCTATGTACATAGACATGGAATCACTGATCACTTTAGTAATGGAACACTAGTCATTTTAATAATGTTTACATACTGCTTCACTCATTTCATATGTAAATACCGTATTCTAGTCAAAGTTTTTAGTCAAAGTTTTTATTTCATTATTATACATTTAGATGTGTGTGTGTTGTTGTGAATTGTTAGATATTACTGCACTGTTGGGGCTTGGTACACAAGCATTGCGCTACACCCGCAATAACATCTGCTAAATATGTGTATGTGACCAATAACATCTGCTAAATATGTGTATGTGACCAATAAAATGGTTCACACAGCTAAACACTCCCTTTGAACTGTCAGACATACCAATCACTCTATGATCAAGGATAAAAAATCCCTGTTTCCCACCACCTTACACAAACACTCTCTCTATCCTTCCTCCTCTTCTCTATGTGACTGGAAGAACTGCTAATGGTTTGTTGACCTGTGGCTAGCAAGCCCGTGCTGGGCTGGGCTGGGCTGGGCGTGTGTGTCCTCCACCCCCTAGCTCTCATTAAGAACAAACAGTGGAGAGATCACCTAGGCAGCATTTACTTCCTGCTTTAATGTGGCTTCAAGTCCTTTGATTTTCCCCTCTAGCTAGTTCATACCCTCACACACCCCAGCGTGGGCTTGGTAGCCACAGGTCAACAAACAAACATCACTGGGGCCAAGCTTCCTAACATCCAGGACCAATATACTAGACGGTGTCAATTTACATGTGTTCATTTTCAATTTTTTTTTTTTACTTTAGTTTATTTAGTAAATATTTTCTTAACTCTATTCATTGAACTGCTTTGTTGGTTAAGGGCTTGTAAGTAAGCATTTCACTGTAAGGTCTATACCTGTTGTATTTGGCACATGTGACTAATAGCATTTGATTTTATGTAGGACAGAGGAGTGATGGGGTCTGATGCAATGTGTAATGCACTGCAGATAGGCCTAACCTAGTCTACATAAATAATGGATAGAAAACAGCCAATGGGGAGGAAGAACAAAGGGGGGACAAAGAGTAGGGAGTCAAGCAGCACAGGTGTTTAATAGGCAACCCTAGGTACACGGTACATGTAGATCTCTCTGTGTAGAAGCTTAGACAGGCAGGTAGTAGGTCGAGCTGTGTGCAAAGTGTGCTGTACGTTGCATTTAGAACGACATATTCAATCTGACACACAGCTGAAGTACATCTGCTGCCACACACACGCACAGTCCCAAACCAACACACACACACACACACAGTCCCAAACAAACAGTCCCAAACAAACACACACACACAGTTCCAAACAAACACACACAGTCCCAAACACACACACACACACACACACACACACACACACACACAGTCCCAAACAAACACACACACACACACGCACAGTCCCAAACAAACACACACACACACACACGCACAGTCCCAAACAAACACACACACACACACACGCACAGTCCCAAACAAACACACACACACACACGCACAGTCCCAAACAAACACACACACACACGCACAGTCCCAAACAAACACACACACACACACACGCACAGTCCCAAACAAACACACACACACACACACGCACAGTCCCAAACAAACACACACACACACACACGCACAGTCCCAAACAAACACACACACACACACGCACAGTCCCAAACAAACACACACACACACACGCACAGTCCCAAACAAACACACACACACGCACAGTCCCAAACAAACACACACACACACGCACAGTCCCAAACAAACACACACACACACGCACAGTCCCAAACAAACACACACACACACGCACAGTCCCAAACAAACACACACACACACGCACAGTCCCAAACAAACACACACACACACGCACAGTCCCAAACAAACACACACACACACGCACACAGTCCCAAACAAACACACACACACACGCACACAGTCCCAAACAAACACACACACACACGCACACAGTCCCAAACAAACACACACACACACACGCACAGTCCCAAACAAACACACACACACGCACAGTCCCAAACAAACACACACACACGCACAGTCCCAAACAAACACACACACACACGCACAGTCCCAAACAAACACACACACACACGCACAGTCCCAAACAAACACACACACACACGCACAGTCCCAAACAAACACACACACACACGCACAGTCCCAAACAAACACACACACACACGCACACAGTCCCAAACAAACACACACGCACACAGTCCCAAACAAACACACACACACACGCACACAGTCCCAAACAAACACACACACACACGCACACAGTCCCAAACAAACACACACACACACACACACACAGTCCCAAACAAACACACACACACACACACACGCACAGTCCCAAACAAACACACACACACACACGCACAGTCCCAAACAAACACACACACACGCACAGTCCCAAACAAACACACACACACGCACAGTCCCAAACAAACACACACACGCACAGTCCCAAACAAACACACACACGCACAGTCCCAAACAAACACACACACACTGCCGCCTCACTACAAATAACAGCACCTATACCCAAAGCTTGCTAAAAATCAGTCCACAAACATGTTCGCCCGCTTACCGATAGAAGATCGGAAGAACATATCTCAGAGTACACTGTGTGTGTGTAACTGAAAGCTGGGGTAAAGTCTCATACACCAGGCCCAAGACAAAAGCAGTAGCGTTGTTACAATGTGGGAGATAACAAGTCTGTCTAGGAAGACGAGGTAACGGCACCGTGTTCTAAACAGATGAGTGTTCAGATGGATGCTGACGACACCACACATTCATAACACCACAAGCACATCAACAACAACACACACAGTCAGTCCATCTTCGCTCTCCCCTCAACCACTCTAAATCTCCCTTGGCTGGCTGTTCCTCTCGCTCTGTAGATTCAGGGTAGGCTGCCTAGAGCAAGGTGAAACAGAGGTGTTCTGTCGTCACCATTCTCCTCAGCTAACCTTGTCCTGGTGTGTCACAACACAATGCCACAGATGTCTCAGGAGCGTGCAATTGGCATGCTGACTGCAGGAATGTCCACCACAGCTGTTGCTTAAAGAATTGAATGTCCATTTCTCTACCATAAACCACCTCCGTCATTTTAGAGAATTTGGCGGAATGTGCAACCGTCCTCACAACAGCGGAAGTGTAACTATGCCAGCCCAGGACCTCAACATCCGGATTCGTCACCTACGTGATCATCTGAGACCAGCCACCCAGACAGCTGATGAAACTGTGGGTTTTCATCATTGAAGAACTTCTGAACAAACTGTCAGAAACCATCTCAGGGAAGCTCACCTGTGTGCTCATCGTCCTCATCCTGCGTGCTCATCGTAAATGGTCTTTACCTGACTGCAATTAGGCGTTGTAGCAGACTTCAGTGGGCAAATGTTCACCTTCGATGGCCACTGGCACGCTGGAGAAGTGTGCTCTTCATGGATGAATCCCGGTTTCAACTGAACTGAAGGCAGTTGTGTGGGCGAGTGTTTTGCTGATGTCAACATTGTGAACAGAGTGCCTCATGGTGGTGGTGGGGTTATGGTATGGGCAGGCAATAGCTATGGACAATGAACACAATTGCTTTTTATCGATGGCAATTTGAATGCACAGCGATACTGTGCCGAGATTTACTTCCGGCGCCGACAGAGATGGCCGCCTCGTTTCGCGTTCCTAGGAAACTATGCAGTTTTTTGTTTTTTTTTACGTGTTATTTCTTACATTAGTACCCCAGGTCATCTTAGGTTTCATTACATACAGTCGAGAAGAACTACTGAATATAAGATCAGCGTCAACTCACCATCAGTACGACCAAGAATATGTTTTTCGCAACGCGGATCCTATGTTCTGCCTTACAAACAGGACAACGGAATGGATCCCATGCAGCGACCCCCAAAAAAAACGACTCCGGAAAAGAGGGAAACGAGGCGTTTTCTGGTCAGACTCCGGAGACGGGCACACCGTGCACCACTCCCTAGCATTCTTCTTACCAATGTCCAGTCTCTTGACAACAAGGTTGATGAAATCCGAGCAAGGGTAGCATTCCAGAGGGACATCAGAGACTGTAACGTTCTTTGCTTCACGGAAACATGGCTCACTGGAGAGACGCTATCCAAGGCGGTGCAGCCAACGGGTTTCTCCACGCATCGCGCCGACAGAAACAAACATCTTTCTGGTAAGAAGAGGGGCAGGGGCGTATGCCTTATGACTAACGAGACATGGTGTGATGAAAGAAACATACAGGAACTCAAATCCTTCTGTTCACCTGATTTAGAATTCCTCACAATTGAATGTAGACCGCATTATCTACCAAGAGAATTATCTTCGATTATAATTACAGCCGTATATACCCCCCCAAGCAGACACATCGATGGCTCTGAACAAACTTTATTTAACTCTTTGCAAACTGGAAACCATTTATCCGGAGGCTGCATTCAATGTAGCTGGGGCTTTTAACAAGGCTAATCTGAAAACAAGACTCCATAAATTTTATCAGCATACCGATTGCGCAACCAGGGGTGGAAAAACCTTGGATCATTGTTACTCTAACTTCCGCGACACATATAAGGCCCTGCCCCGCCCCCCTTTCGGAAAAGCTGACCATGACTCCATTTTGTTGATCCCTGCCTACAGACAGAAACTAAAACAAGAGGCTCCCACGCTGAGGTCTGTCCAACGCTGGTCCGACCAAGCTGACTCCACACTCCAAGACTGCTTCCATCACGTGGACTGGGATATGTTTCGTATTGCGTCAGATAACAATATTGACGAATACGCTGATTCGGTGTGCGAGTTCATTAGAACGTGTGTTGAAGATGTCGTTCCCATAGCAACGATTAAAACATTCCCTAACCAGAAACCGTGGATTGATGGCAGCATTCGCGTGAAACTGAAAGCGCGAACCACTGCTTTTAATCAGGGCAAGGTGTCTGGTAACATGACCGAATACAAACAGTGCAGCTATTCCCTCCGCAAGGCTATCAAACAAGCTAAGCGTCAGTACAGAGACAAAGTAGAATCTCAATTCAACGGCTCAGACACAAGAGGCATGTGGCAGGGTCTACAGTCAATCATGGACTACAGAAAGAAATCCAGCCCAGTCACGGACCAGGATGTCTTGCTCCCAGGCAGACTAAATAACTTTTTTGCCCGCTTTGAGGACAATACAGTGCCACTGACATGGCCTGCAATGAAAACATGCGGTCTCTCCTTCACTGCATCCGAGGTGAGTAAGACATTTAAACGTGTTAACCCTCGCAAGGCTGCAGGCCCAGACGGCATCCCCAGCCGCGCCCTAGGAGCATGCGCAGACCAGCTGGCCGGTGTGTTTACGGACATATTCAATCAATCCCTATACCAGTCTGCTGTTCCCACATGCTTCAAGAGGGCCACCATTGTTCCTGTTCCCAAGGAAGCTAAGGTAACTGAGCTAAACGACTACCGCCCCGCAGCACTCACTTCCATCATCATGAAGTGCTTTGAGAGACTAGTCAAGGACCATATCACCTCCACCCTATCTGACACCCTAGACCCACTCCAATTTGCTTACCGCCCAAATAGGTCCGCCCAAATAGACGATGCAATCTCAACCACACTGCACACTGCCCTAACCCATCTGGACAAGAGGAATACCTATGTGAGAATGCTGTTCATCGACTACAGCTCGGCATTCAACACCATAGTACCCTCCAAGCTCGTCATCAAGCTCGAGACCCTGGGTCTCGACCCCGCCCTGTGCAACTGGGTACTGGACTTCCTGACGGGTCGCCCCCAGGTGGTGAGGGTAGGCAACAACATCTCCTCCCCGCTGATCATCAACACTGGGGCCCCACAAGGGTGCGTTCTGAGCCCTCTTCTGTACTCCCTGTTCACCCACGACTGCGTGGCCACGCATGCCTCCAACTCAATCATCAAGTTTGCGGACGACACAACAGTGGTAGGCTTGATTACCAACAACGACGAGACGGCCTACAGGGAGGAGTTGAGGGCCCTCGGAGTGTGGTGTCAGGAAAATAACCTCACACTCAACGTCAACAAAACTAAGGAGATGATTGTGGACTTCAGGAAACAGCAGAGGGAACACCCCCCTATCCACATCGATGGAACAGTAGTGGAGGGGGTAGCAAGTTTTAAGTTCCTCGGCATACACATCACAGACAAACTGAATTGGTCCACTCACACAGACAGCATCGTGAAGAAGGCGCAGCAGCGCCTCTACAACCTCAGGAGGCTGAAGAAATTCGGCGTGTCACCAAAAGCACTCACAAACTTCTACAGATGCACAATCGAGAGCATCCTGTCGGGCTGTATCACCGCCTGGTACGGCAACTGCTCCGCCCTCAACCGTAAGGCTCTCCAGAGGGTAGTGAGGTCTGCACAACGCATCACAGAGGGCAAACTACCTGCCCTCCAGGACACCTACACCACCCGATGTTACAGGAAGGCCATAAAGATCATCAAGGACATCAACCACCCGAGCCACTGCCTGTTCACCCCACTATCATCCAGAAGGCGAGGTCAGTACAGGTGCATCAAAGCTGGGACAGAGAGACTGAAAAACAGCTTCTATCTCAAGGCCATCAGACTGTTAAACAGCCACCACTAACATTGAGTGGCTGCTGCCAACACACTGACTCAACTCCAGCCACTTTAATAATGGGAATTGATGGGAAATGATGTAAATATATCACTAGCCACTTTAAACAATGCTACCTTATATAATGTTACTTACCCTATACTATTCATCTCATATGCATACGTATATACTGTACTCTATATCATCGACTGCATCCTTATGTAATACATGTATCACTAGCCACTTTAACTATGCCACTTTGTTTACATACTCATCTCATATGTATATACTGTACTCGATACCATCTACTGTATCTTGCCTATGCTGCTCTGTACCATCACTCATTCATATATCCTTATGTACATATTATTTATCCCCTTACATTGTGTATAAGACAGTAGTTTTGGAATTGTTAGTTAGATTACTTGTTGGTTATTACTGCATTGTCGGAACTAGAAGCACAAGCATTTAGCTACACTCGCATTAACATCTGCTAACCATGTGTATGTGACAAATAAAATTTGATTTGATATCCTGAGGCCCATTGTTGTGCCATTCATCCACAGCAATCAACTCATGTTTCTGCATGATAATACACGGCCCCATGTCGCAAGGATCTGTACACAATTCCCAGTAGTTCCATGGCCTGCATACTCACCAGACATGTCACCATAGAGCATGTTTGGAATGATCTGGGCCAGTTCCTGCCAATATCCAGCAACTTCCCACAGCCATTAAAGAGGAGCGGAACAACATTCCACAGGCCACAATCAACATGCTGATCAACTCTATGTGAAGGTGATGTCGCGCTACATGAGGGAAATGGTGGTCACATCAGATACTGATTGGTTATCAATGACCAACAGATGCATATCTGTATTCCCAGTCATGTGAAATAGATTTTACACCAAACTTCTGGGATAGGTAGGCTTGCCCGACTTTCTAGCGCAGAAGAAAATGACAGCGCACCACCTCCATCTAGCGTTCAGTTTGAGTGCAGTGGTTATGTGCCACAGTTTTTGTACTGTTGACTGTTGTCGATGATTCTCCACTCGGTTTCGGTGGGAAACAATACATTGAGCAGGTACGGCTATGTTGTAGTGATATATTAAAGTAATTAGCTATCCATTGGCTAGCTATACAGCCTTATCTGATAACCTGATCAATTTGCAAGTTTAACGCCGAGGATGCGCGTAGGCACAGGTCGGGGTTCAGTTTACCCTCTCCAAATCCTATTGTGCAAAACTGACTTTAGATCAGTGTTTAGTAGTAGCCAACGACAAGGTCAACCTCATCCTACAACTCGTACGATGAGAAGCAGCCGTGACAGATTTGATGCATTTGTTGGACACGCAGCTTTCTTTGGCTTCGATCACACCGACACTAGAATTACATTAATTTCCAACCAAACGCGAAATAGCACGCAGCATCTGGTTATGTATACAACAAAACCTCAACACACACCTTTTGCTATCATTTCTGTCAAGCCGTTTACGCATACAGTTTGACCGCATACGTTCGATAAATCCAAGGTATGCACCGCAACTGACTCTGCAAGGCAAACGCAGCGTTTCATTGGAAATGTATGTAATTCTGGTGTACCAAAATGCTGGAATGCTATCGGTGTGTTCGACGCGTTAGTAGGTATGGAGGGGGTCAGTCAACTTCTCCCTCAGGAAATTTGAGAATTTTGCATTTTTCTTAAACTCAGTCTTAAATGATATCAAACAATGTAGCCAACACAGTCATGTGTGTTTCATCCTAAATTGAGGTCTCAATAACACATTCACATTTTTCTAGGTACAATTTAGGGGAAATTGAAAGGTTGCAGGTTCGAATCCCCGAGCTGACAAGGTACAAATCTGTCGTTCTGCCCCTGAACAGGCAGTTAACCCACTGTTCCCAGGCCGTCATTGAAAATAGGAATTTGTTCTTAACTGACTTGCCTAGTTAAATAAAGGTTAAAAAAAATTAATAGGTGTCTTTATGTGGATAGTTTAGTGGAAATGTAAACTGCCTTCATTTTGTTTCTGGAGAAAATTCTGAATAATTAAATTACTGGATGCAACATAGTAGTTTAGTTTACTGTAGGCTAATTGTAATATGAAACTACTAAATGAGTTTGTTTCATCTCTCCAACCCTGACCTAATCCATCAAATTAGGTCTGACTACTAGGCTGCCATTCATTCAACATGCCGTGATGTCATTGGTGAACTGACTATCATATCATTAGCAGCCTACGTATCAAGAGGACTGATCAATAACTGATTCATTAACATAGCCTTCTAATCTTTAACAGTTTAACATAATGTTGTGTGAAGGACAGGACGGTATTAGTGGAAAATCTCTCTGCCATGCCTGTTTCCATCTAAGCATCGTCGCACACTAAACTACCGCACAAGTTTCCTTGCTCGTCAATGCGCTCACTCATACTACCATTGCGGAGATCAAAGCATGTGCAGGCAAGGTGTTCTCGATTAGTTGGCTAAACGCTGTAGCTAATGCCACATTCAAAACAACTGGGAACTCAGAAAAGTACGAGGTCAAACAATGACCTCAGTAATCTTCAGGTCAGAACTCACGAAAGAGGCCCGAGTTACCGAGTTGTTTTGAAAGCACTGAAGACGGGAGATTTCCCGGGTACACAGTTCCGAGTTCCGAGCTGTTCTGAACGCAGCAAACGTACCTTATTTGTAATGACACATTAGCTAAGGAGCTAACAACAAAATAATAGAGTGTAGTGACCTTAACACAACACCTAGCAACTTGGTCAAAGGGTTCGAACCTCTTGGCATAATGTTTAACGTGTTGGCTTGACAGTTGCTGGATCCAGGTTCAAGTCCTGGTCAGGGCTACCCACCGAATACGCTATATTGATGTCAGAAGTGGGTGGAGGTGAGGGACTTGAAGCAGAGACACGCTCTCCGGAAGGAAGGGGGTAAAGTAGCGACCTGGTTAATAAGGGGTTCTGAGTTTTTTAAACGTCATTAAGTCCAGCTGTTTTTTTTTATCGACAAGATAATTACATGGAAATGCGCCGAAGCAGACAATTTGAACATTTGTTTTCTATAAGCAAACTTAAAATGTAAAATAATATATAAAATTGACAAGTTTATGGAAACATAACTAGACCATTTTTTGTTGCAAAAGTTGTAAATTAACATCGGTTTCTTGCAGGAGTGTGATTCATCTACAATTATGTATTTCGTTGAAACACATGAAAGCCATTGGAGGGCATTGCCAAAATGAAGAGTTTTCATCCAAAAATATATATATTTTTAAATGGCTAAATAATTGAACAGTACACCAGGGGTACTTTCTACTATGATTTCTGAAATACAGAACCTGTTGGGAGTCATTTTAAAATACGAAATACTTTTGTTACATTGTTTGCTAACTCAGCTGATTAGCTAGCTAGCTTTCAGTATTGACCTCCCAACATTGCTAAAGCTAGTTAGCCAGTTAATAACTTATTTCAAAATGTATATTAGATAGCTAAGTTAGCCATGTTATGAATACAATTCATCTGCTGTCGACATCAGGATGCGATTTGGGAGAGCACTATAGTTAGCTCCAAAATTGGTTAGTAACTTTGGCTGCATGCTGACAGTCCATTCAGACACATCCAGTGTCTACACTACAACCTTCATTTTACCAGGTTCCCCTGTTCCCCTGCAGAAATTGTAATGACAGTCCACACACACACGTTTCTTTTTAGGATAAAAAAACAGGCAAAACCCTAGAGGAAAACTAGGTTCAGTCTGCTTTCCAACAGACATTGGGATACAAATTCACCTTTCACTGGGACAAATACCTACAACATCAGGCCAAATATAGGCTACACGAAAGTTGTTTACCAAGAGAACATGTTCCTGAGTGGTCCCAGTTACAGTTTTGTCTTAAATGCACTTAAAATCCATGCAAGGCTTGAAAATGGCTGTCGTGCAATGATCAACAACCAACTTGACAGAGCTTGAATATATTTTTTAAATTATGGGCGAATATTCTACAATCATGGTGTGCAAAGCTCTTATGAGACCCAGTTGTAATCACTGCCAAAGTTGATTCTAACATGCATTAACTCAGAGTGTTGAATACTTATCGAATCAAGATAAAGTGTTTATTTTCCATTAAAAATGTATAATAATCATCTATTTTAATTCCACTTTGTAAGAACAAAAAGGGGTGTGAATTCTTTCTGAAGGCACTGTGTGAGGGAGGCTCTCCAATGTGGTTCAAGGCTGCCCCTAGTGACCTAAAAAGGTATCATTCAGAAGTGTTTCTTTAGAGTTTCTCTTTGCATTTGGTAACAGTCTTTATCAGACTATTGTGATGAACAACTTTTTAACAATTTACAAACTTAATAGCTGGAATAACAGAGTACAATTGTGTCAGATCAGTCCCCACAGTGAGGTTTATTAACCAATCAACAGAGAGAAACAGGTGTTTAAAAGGTACTCACCACAGTCATCCCTCTCAATGGTGATTTGTTTTGCAAAGCCCGGTGCACTCTGGGTAGGTAGAGATTTCACAAAACGCCACCCACCCGGGGCACAAGGCCATGCAAAACAACTTGACCAATGGATGAGTTTCATTTCGCCCGGTGCCCCAGGTGGGTAGAGATTTCTCTTAGTGCCAATGGAATGGTTCAAATGAACAAACTCCACCCATCCGGGGTACCAGGCCATGCAAATCAAACTTGCCCATTGTTTTCTTCACAGACTGCAAAGAAAGATTTGATGCTGTGTTCATTACCAAGTGGGAAGGTGTATTCAAATCAAATCCAATTTCATTGGTCACATACACATATTTAGCAGATGTTATGGCATGTGTAGCAAAATGCTTACCATATACGACCGGGCCCTCCAACTTGTAATTACTAGTGAGAAACTATCATCCCTGAACACCGACTTCTCCCACATGCTGAACATCACCTACTAAGGAAATTATTGATAACAGAATTTTCGGTAGTTAAATGCAACAAAACATTATTTGTAAAAAGCAATCTATTAATATACTATAATTTGTTTTCAAGCATGATAGCTATACTTTTAGTTTGTTTGACCCAGCTTGTTTGCCTTAAGCAAATCAACAAGTTCAAAGCAAGTGAAAGCATCAAACTCACAATTACAAATTCACAACTGGTAATTTCCACCTTCCCACTTGGTTCTGAACGCAGCATTGGCCACAATGACACACATTAGTTAATCGTCTTCACATGTCATCATACACAGAGATGAGAAGTTGAAAATGGAGACTGTCCCGCTTCTGTTCTGACTTTTCCAACTGGCATTCTTTAACTGGTGAGCCTTGGAAAGAGACTCCTCTTTTTCAAAACAGTCTTCAAGAACAAAACAAGGGAAAACAACAACCAACGATAACCACATCAAGCCAAAATGAGAAAAACAACAGAAGGTCGTTTTTTTCTCTCCCCACGTGCAGATATGATATAAATACTTCAGATGCAAACAGTAAGACAGAGTCATCTGGACCAGCCAGACACGTGCAAATAATTTTAAAACCAAGGCTGCATCTCAATACTCTACTGTGGCATCCTCCCCTTGTCTCTTCTCCTTCCCCCCTCTGAAAGAACCTTGAAAGACGAAAGCAAATTGCATATCTATATTGTCCATTTGAATACAGTTCTGAATACTTGCAGTTTGTTTCACCTGTCTTGTGTTTTCAGATAAGAGGAGATGAAAGAGAGGAGACAAGAAGAAGAAAACACTTTAGACTGTTGGGATGCAGCCTAAGAGTCACTGCCCAGCCAACTACATCATCATTACATTATCATAGGAGCCACTGTGACACGTCTACTGAACGCCAGACGAAACTAAAACATACCGCCGACTGACAAACAGTAAAACAGATTAAATAGACTAATAAAAAGCCTGAAATAAAAGAAATAACAATGAGCACAAAAATTATAATAAGTAAAAATCCATTGATCCATTGGATCCAAATCCATTGATCCAAAGTCCATTGATCGCAGGAGGTAATGCACTCGGTGTAATACTGATCATGCCCATAATTATTTCACAATAAAGATAAATATACACATGCCTGAGCAAAGACGATTCTCAGCTAAACAGATATTCCTCTTCTAGTACCGACCTGGCCCTTAGGGCGCTAAACATTCTTGAACACGATTACAGACGTATTGCTTTCTTGTCCATGTTGCATATATGGTCATTGAGGGCCAACGCCACAATCTGTACCCCAAAAACAACCCAATAATCCCAGACACCCTGAAACAGAAGTTGTAGAAGTTGGCCCTTACTACTGATACAGAGTCAGACATTTCCTCCCCCTTCTGGTTGAGGATAAGGTTAAGATTTGATCTCAGATCTGTGGTTAGGAGCAACTTCTAACTTCAGCCCAAAGAAACACCCTGACACACTCCGTAAGAATCTTCAACAGTGAGGAACATAAAGAAAAGTCTAATCTGTTTCATTAAAACAAAACGTTCATTAATATAATATTTTTTAAGACATTATTTCATGTTTCTGACCAGAGCACAATTGTTCACATTCAAAGTGCAGTTGAGATACAAAATGGAGTCCATAAACAAAGAGCAGAGGTGGTTTCTTAAAAAGGCTGACCGGCCGCTTCTTGTTTGCACATGTGAGCGGTGTTGTCCATGCCTGAAGGATCCAGACGTCTCCATATGGTAGTGAGCGGATCCGAGCTAAGTGGTGATGAGTCTAGCCCAGTCTATCCCTTCCTCTGGGCTGACACACAGTCGCTCTATGTCCAGTAGTGTATAGTTAAAATCTATAGGTAGTCCTGTATATTACAGGTCCAATGTCAGTCCTACTAGTTCTACTAGGCAGCGCTGCAGATGTTTTAGGCTGCTGTTAGTGTGGTTGCAGGCTACTAGTATCACATACACCTTCCATCACTCGCTCTCGCATCACACACATTAACTGGCCAGCCAGTGAAGACAGAGAGAGAGAGAGAGAGAGAAAACAGGAGGACATGGAGAGAAATCCTGTCCAAGTTGGAGAAAGGAGAATATTCACCTTGCAAAACAAGGGATTCTCCTTCCTCTCCTTCATCTCCTAACTTCTCTCCTCCTTGGGGGTCAGCTAAAACCCAGGGGTCAGCCAGTGTCGGAGCTGATCCATTCCACGATGCAGCTGTGCGAGGTAGAAGTCCGCGTTCCGAGAAAAGTCGGTGCAGACGGTGGAGTGGGTGTTGCCCAGAGCACAGTAGAGGGCAGTGCCTCCCAGGCTGATCACCACGGTGACCAGGCAGAGCAGGAAGAGGAGCAGGCATGAGTCTCCGCCCACCTGGTCTGGAGGAGGGAAGAGCAACACGTTTAGATGTCTATTAACTGAGCTTTATTGAACCGTTTCTTGTCTGGAGAAGAGAGAAGACTGGGAGAGGGTGACATAGTAAGAATGCAGACACACATACACTTGATTATAGCCATTGCTTGGCATATGTACACTGACTCAAACACACCCTCACCCTGGTCAAAGCCGTCATCAGGTACTTTGAAGCGGACCCTGCGCTTAGCAGGATGTTTGTGCGGGACCGAGGAGGGAGCAACACACACATTCTCCACACACACACTTCTCCTCCTCTTCAGGATGGACACCAGGCTAGGGTCAGGGGTCATCTGGAGGTCAGAGGGTCAGTGTTAGGTCAACTGGTTAGCATACACATCATACACACATGCCATAAATATTCTGTACACAATAGACACATACAGCTGACATATGGATACACACATAAATCACAAAGTTTTGTAGTGATTCATATGTTGATGATGTAAAGAATATTTGCTGGTCTGTGGTGTGTAATGAGGAGCAAACAAACGCTGCACTTGAAGCATTTATGAAACTACTTATTCCAGTTACTAATAAGCACGCAGACATTAAGAAAATGACTGTAAACCCCCTTGGATTGATGAGGAATTGAAAAATTGTACAGTTGAGAGGGATGAGACAAAAGGTGGCAATTAGGTCTGACAGCCCAACTGATTGGCAAACATACTGCAAATTAAGAAATCATGTGACTAAACTACATAAAAATAAACTACACTATGAAACAAAGATAAATTATATAAAGAATGATAGTAAAATGCATTGGGGCACGTCAAATTACATTTTGGGGAAAAAAGCCAACTCGGCTACTTCATTCATTGAATCAGATGGCTCATTCACCCCTCCTGTCTCAGCCTCCAGTATTTATGCTGCAGTAGTTTGTGTCGGGGGGCTAGGGTCAGTTTGTTATATCTGGAGTACTTCCCCTGTCCTATTCGGTGTCCTGTGTGAATCTAAGTGTGCGTTCTCTAATTCTCTCCTTTTCTTTCTTTCTCTCTCTCGGAGGACCTGAGCCCTAGGACCATGCCCCAGGACTACCTGACATGATGACTCCTTGCTGTCCCCAGTCCACCTGACTGTGCTGCTGCTCCAGTTTCAACTGTTCTGCCTTATTATTATTCGACCATGCTGGTCATTTATGAACATTTGAACATCTTGGCCATGTTCTGTTATAATCTCCACCCAGCACAGCCAGAAGAGGACTGGCCACCCCACATAGCCTGGTTCCTCTCTAGGTTTCTTCCTAGGTTTTGGCCTTTCTAGGGAGTTTTTCCTAGCCACCGAGCTTCTACACCTGCATTGCTTGCTGTTTTGGGGTTTTAGGCTGGGTTTCTGTACAGCACTTTGAGATATCAGCTGATGTACGAAGGGCTATATAAATAAAATTTGATTTGATTGATTCACCACATAGCCCACTGATATTGCAAACTACTTGAATTACTTTTTCATTGGCAAGATAAGAACACTTAGGGATGACATGCCAGCAACAAATGCTGACGCTACACATCCAAGTATATCAGACCAAATTATGAAATACAAGAATTGTACTTTTTAATTCCGTAAAGTCAGTGTGAAAGAGGTGAAAACATGATTGTTGTCTATCAACAATCACAAGCCACCGGGGTCTGACAATCTGGATGGAAAATGACTGAGGATAATAGCAGATGATATTGCCACTCCTATTTGCCACATCTTCAATTTAAGCCTAAAAGTAATTCCACTACTTAAAGCCCGCTTTACTGGCTCAAATAACCAACCAATCAGACTGTTACCAACCCTTAGTAAACTTCTGGGAGAAAATTGTGTTTGACCAGATACAATGCTATTTTACAGTAAACAAATTGACAACAAACTTTCAGCATGCTTATAGGGAAGGACAGCCAACAAGCACAGCACTTACACAAATGATTGATGATTGGCTGAGAGAAAATGATAAAATGATTGTGGGGGCTGTTTTTACTAACGACATGCCACTGACTGAGTAAAGCCAGAGTTTCTATGTATGCGGATGACTCAACACTATACACGTCAGCTACTACAGCGACTGAAATGACTGCAACCCTTAGAGCTGCAGTTAGTTTCAGAGTGGGCGGCAAGGAATAAATTAGCCCTAATTATTTCTAAAACACTCACTAAACCTTAACCCTCAACTAAATCTTGTAATAAATAATGTGGAAGTTGAGCAAGTTGAGGTGACTAAACTGCTTGGAGTAACCCTGGATTGTAAACTGTCATGGTAAAAACATATTGATACAACAGTAGCTAAGATGGGGAGAAGTCTGTCCATGATACGGCGCTGCTCTACCTTCTTGACAGCACTGTCAACATGGCAGGTCCTACAGGCCCTAGTTTCTACCTGCTTGTCAACAAGGCAGGTCCTACAGGCCCTAGTTTCTACCTGCTTGTCAACAAGGCAGGTCCTACAGGCCCTAGTTTCTACCTTCTTGACAGCACTGTCAACAAGGCAGGTCCTACAGGCCCTAGTTTCTACCTGCTTGACAGCACTGTCAACAAGGCAGGTCCTACAGGCCCTAGTTTCTACCTGCTTGACAGCACTGTCAACAAGGCAGGTGCTACAGGCCCTAGTTTCTACCTGCTTGACAGCACTGTCAACATGGCAGGTCCTACAGGCCCTAGTTTCTACCTGCTTGACAGCACTGTCAACATGGCAGGTCCTACAGGCCCTAGTTTCTACCTGCTTGACAGCACTGTCAACATGGCAGGTCCTACAGGCCCTAGTTTCTACCTGCTTGACAGCACTGTCAACATGGCAGGTCCTACAGGCCCTAGTTTCTACCTGCTTGACAGCACTGTCAACATGGCAGGTCCTACAGGCCCTAGTTTCTACCTGCTTGACAGCACTGTCAACATGGCAGGTCCTACAGGCCCTAGTTTCTACCTGCTTGACAGCACTGTCAACATGGCAGGTCCTACAGGCCCTAGTTTCTACCTGCTTGACAGCACTGTCAACATGGCAGGTCCTACAGGCCCTAGTTTCTACCTGCTTGACAGCACTGTCAACATGGCAGGTCCTACAGGCCCTAGTTTCTACCTGCTTGACAGCACTGTCAACATGGCAGGTCCTACAGGCCCTAGTTTCTACCTTCTTTACAGCACTGTCAACAAGGCAGGTCCTACAGGCCCTAGTTTCTACCTTCTTTACAGCACTGTCAACAAGGCAGGTCCTACAGGCCCTAGTTTCTACCTTCTTGACAGCACTGTCAACATGGCAGGTCCTACAGGCCCTAGTTTCTACACAGATGTGAAAAACCCAGCAGTGTTGTAGTTCTTGACACACTCAAACTGGTGCTCCTGGCACCAACTACCATACCCCGTTCAAAGACACGTAAATATTTTGTCCTGCTGATTTACCCTCTGAATGGCACACGCACAACACCTGTCTCAAGGCTTAAACATCTTTCTTTAACCTGTTTCCTCCCCTTCATCTACACTGATTGAAGTGGATTTAACAAGTGACATCAGTAAGGGATCATAGCTTTCATCTGGATTCACCTGGTCAGTCTATGTCATGGAAAGAGCAGCAGTTCCTAATGTTTTCTACACTCAGTGTATATTTTGTACACAAAGAAAATCCATTACTGGTCAACATCGAAATATTACTCACAGCGTTGATTAAAGCTTAGAAGGCCTATATTATTGACCTAATCGCACCTACCTCCATGTTACAGGCTTAGGTTTTTCCATGTATGTTTTTTGAGGTTGGACATATAGCTCGTTAGCACATAGATGCACCAAGTGGTGTCACCTCGTTAGTCAGTTTGTGTTACACCTGTGCTGGTTGCCGTCTCGTTAGTCAGTATGTGTTACACCTGTGCTGGTTGCTGTCTCGTTAGTCAGTATGTGTTACACCTGTGCTGGTTGCCGTCTCGTTAGTCAGTATGTGTTACACCTGTGCTGGTTGCCGTCTCGTTAGTCAGTATGTGTTACACCTGTGCTGGTTGCCGTCTCGTTAGTCAGTATGTGTTACACCTGTGCTGGTTGCCGTCACGTTATTCAGTATGTGTTACACCTGTGCTGGTTGCCGTCTCGTTAGTCAGTATGTGTTACACCTGTGCTGGTTGCCGTCTCATTAGTCAGTATGTGTTACACCTGTGCTGGCCCAGTGCTCCAGTTGTCTTGATAGATGCGGAGGGTTAACACCTTTAGTTGGTGCCTTAGTTTGAGACAAATAATCCTTTATCTGATTTTCCTGATTTTACTTAGCAACATTTTTTTTAGTATCCTGTCATTAAGTTTCTATTTTTTTTTTTAATCTTGGGCAAATGTAGTTGGTGCTCCTGGTAAGTGTGTTACGTTCCAGTTGTTGTTGCTAGTCAACTTTCTGGGGACACCCCCATGAGTGTCTTTCAGAACCCCTCCTAAAACCACACTTGTTTTGGTTGTCAGTGACTTAGTTCTCCTTCTGTTTAAGCAACATTACTTGTTTTTTTGCTGGGCAACTTTACTATTTTTACAAACTAGTGGAATCATGAACAATGGATTGTTCGTTATGTTTGCCTGCGTCTCCTGGATTTTCCTTCTGAGCAGCACATTCAAACGGTTCACTCTCGCAACACAGGCTGGTGGCGACACCGTCCTGCGACTCCCGCTGTGTCTAGACATTGGTGACATTGGTGAGGCAGGGGAAAACCAGAGGGAGGAAGCAAGCAGAGAGAAGTTAAGTGGTTCCATGACAAAATTAGAAACGGTTTCAATATGATAATCTTCCCTGTATGCCTACATTAAAATGTCATACGTTTTCATCAATGCTACGTGTCAGTGAATAATTTATCATACCCCCCCCCATTTCAGGGGTTCAACATTACAATGGGGCGGCAGTGTAGCCTAGTGGTTAGAGCATTGGACTAGTAGCCGAAAGGTTGCAAGATCGAATCCCCCAGCTGACGAGGTACAAATCTGACGTTCTGCCCCTGAACAAGGAAGTTAACCCACTGTTCCTAGGCCGTCATTATAAATAAGAATTTGTTTTTAACTGACTTACCTAGTTAAATAAAGATACAAATAAAATTGTATAGCTAATAGGATGTGTTTGAATGAACCTACAGCAGCCAAGGTGATAATTGCTGGGGTCATTTATTGTTCTCCAAAACAGTTTTTAATTGTATAGAAAGGCTGTAAATGAGCGTCACTCTGAGAACCTAAAACTGTCTGCGTGCTAATTACTGACTCTTACCCTCTGTCTCCTCACACAGGAAGACACCTCATCCATAACACTCTTCACTCTGATATATTACCTCACAACAGGATGGGAGGAGGGGGGTTGGGTAGCCACATGGTCAGAAAACTCACATCTGTGTGTAAAAGTTTCTCTTAGTGTAACAGCCAGACCTGGTTTATGGACCACTCCTCTGAGTAGCCATATTTCACTCCAACACACTGCCTAGGGAAACACTAATTTACAACAAAATGGCTATATAATGCCATTAGACTCTAGCTGCGTAGAGAAGTGAGGAGTTGGCATTTAGACAGGTCACGTCAGACTTCACAAACACACAATCATGCACAGAACAATAAAATCCCTTTGTTCAGATAATCAGCAACAGTGTGTGTCACTGGACAACAGTCCCAGGGAGGGTTACCCAGACAGTTTCTCTCCCACTCACCTCCACTGTGATGAGTTTGGCCAGGCCATCGAGAGACGCAGCTCCATCTCTGATAATCTCCACAACAAACATGTCTTCTTCCTGAACATGCTCCTCAATCTGGTCGTCCTCCTGCTGCACCTCCTCCAGTGTGAGCTGCTCCTTCACTGCCAAGACTGAGATCTCCTCTAGAGCTTTAAAACACACGTCACTATCCTTCTCCTCCTCTGCCACCTCCTCCTGTTCTTCCTCTCCTCTCAGCCACTCCTCAGGCTTGGATCGGCTAATTTCCCCATCCGTAAGAGGGTCAGGCCCCGCGTATCCCTCCTGAGTGGTGTGTTCCATCTCTCTCTCCGTCTGCTGTCCTGCTCCTTCGCTCCGAGAGTCTGTGAACGCAGCCCTGCCCTCCCTCTCCTCCCCTTTGGTGAGGGAGCTGTCAATAAGACGGTCTCTATGGAAACCCTCAATTCTCTCGGAGTCTCTGCTGTTCTGTGCCACGTCCAGAGCTGCAAAGTCATTAAAGCAAAGGCTGTTCATCAGGGCAGCAGCTGGTTTGATTGGGTAGATGCTCTGGGAGAGGGTGGAGTCTGTTACTCTATGGTCCTCCTCCATCACTGATGCACACCCAACTAACCGACCAATGATAGAGAGCAACATGGGAAAAGTGTTACAAGCCCCCCCACCCCAACATCTCCCTTTACAGTCCCCAAAACATCCACAACCTCTGCAGATTCATCTAGTCTCCAGAAGAGCCACTGTGTAACCTATATCAGTAACTGAGAGGGAATCACTGGTCCTCAGCATCAATACACCTCCTAAACATCTTCACAACCCCTTCCTCTTTTAGCTGTTGTTTTATAGGGCACTTGATGTCATCGGAACACATCTCATTTCCTGTCTACTCCCTCCATCTCATGTCCACTATAGAGACACACACATACAGAGACACACTTCCTCATCCACTTCACTCAAATGGAAACAGAGCTAGGACAAGTTGTCCCTCAGATCCAAATATTTATTCAATGTGAAAATCTTTATCAGATCTGTAAAAAAGAGGGAGCCAGATATACTCTCCTCACTAATCCAGCCTCCGGAACACTGACATTGAGCGTTCTAACTTAAGTGTGTGTGTTTGTTTGTAGTCACGCCTGGGTTGTGGAAGTGAAACCAGGCCATGATAGAACAGGCAGGTAACACACCTGGGACTACATGTCTGTGTGTACAGGCAGGTAACACACCTGGGACTACATGTCTGTGTGTCTGTCTCTTTCTGAGAGACAGAAAGAGAGGGAGAGAGAGTGAGGGAGAGACAGAAAGTGGGTGAGAGAGACAAAGTGGGAGAGAGAGACAGAAAGAGAGGGAGAGAGTGAAGGAGAGAGAGACAGAAAGTGGGAAAGAGAGACAGAAAGTGGGAAAGAGACCGAAAGTGGGAGAGCGAGACAGAAAGTGGGAGAGAAACAGAAAGAGAGACAGAGAGGGGGAGAGAAACAGAAAGAGAGGGGGAGAGAGACAGAAAGAGAGACAGAGAGAGGAAGAGAGACAGAAAGAGAGAGAGAGGAGAGAAACAGAAAGAGAGACAGAGGGGGAGAGAAACAGAAAGAGAGACAGAGGGGGAGAGAAACAGAAAGAGAGAAAGAGAGAGGGGGAGAGAAACAGAAAGAGAGAGAGAGAGAGAAACAGAAAGAGAGAGAGAGAGGGAGAGAAACAGAAAGAGAGACAGAGAGGGGGAGAGAAACAGAGAGACAGAGAGAGAAACAGAAAGAGACAGAGAGGGGGAGAGAAACAGAAAGAGACAGAGAGGGGAGAGAAACAGAAAGAGAGACAGAGAGGGGGAGAGAAACAGAAAGAGAGACAGAGAGGGGGAGAGAAACAGAAAGAGAGACAGAGAGGGGAGAGAAACAGAAAGAGAGACAGAGAGGGGGAGAGAAACAGAAAGAGAGACAGAGGGGGAGAGAAACAGAAAGAGAGACAGAGAGGGGGAGAGAAACAGAAAGAGAGACAGAGAGGGGAGAGAAACAGAACAGAAGAGAGAGAAACAGAAAGAGAGACAGAGGGGGAGAGAAACAGAAAGAGAGACAGAGAGGGGGAGAGAAACAGAAAGGGGGAGAGAAACAGAAAGAGAGACAGAGAGGGGAGAGAAACAGAAAGAGAGACAGAGAGGGGGAGAGAAACAGAAAGAGAGAGAGAGAGGGAGAGAAACAGAAAGAAAGAGAGGGGGAGAGAGAGACAAAGAGAGAGAGAGAGGGAGAGAAACAGAAAGAGAGAGGGGGAAAGAAACAGAAAGAGAGACAGAGAGGGGGAGAGAAACAGAAAGAGAGACAGAGAGGGGAGAGAAACAGAAAGAGAGACAGAGAGAGAGAAACAGAAAGAGAGACAGAGA